>NW_026923917.1:0-22635 GCF_032062105.1 Saccostrea cuccullata
ATCTACTACTACGGTGATGGCGGAACAGAGAAAACACTATGTTAAAATAATCCGCTATTTATTAGTGCCCGCAGTTATAATATACAATATAGATTACAATAATGGCGGAGCTGACAGAGACACGTCTGTACTCTGCAGCATGTAATAGAAAAGAGAGCGAGGATCTGTACACTTCACAACAGGTGCTGTGACGTATACCTTGTGATTGGAGGTAGCAGGGCAACTCGTGCCCAGTACCTCCAGGACCACCACAGTATCCTTTATTTCGAAAAACGAACACACAATCAAAGAGTGAATCATAACACCAGTCCGTGTAAATATTATGTGGACCATTAGTCTCCTAACATATTCATTGCTGCTAAATAAGGTGCATGGATATTAACTTAAGATGATGCATAAGTTCTGTATTGAAGTTTGTTCTCAGAGCAGGATGCAGAAGTAGTCCAACACTGGGTCGGACTACGTCCCCACCGAGGTTCCGGGGTACGGCTTGAAACTCAGAGGCTCCCGACAGGAAAAATGGTAAGTATGGTTCGTAAGTATAACATAATTACACATCTAACCTGACGTAGTTAACTGTATGATCCGCTCCTTTATTTTTATTATTTTATTTTTATAATTTTTGTTTTTAGATCGTACATAACTACGGACACGGGGGGTCGGGCGTGACGTTACATTGGGGATGTGTGGGAAAAGTCGTCAAGGAAATCCGGAAAGCGCTCACTCAGACCCCGGCAAAGCTGTAGCACCGATAAATCTAATATGTTGTTTGAAACTTGATTATGGGTGGGGGATGGGGGGGGGGGGTGTTTAATGGTCTTAGGTAATTTTTGTAAAAAAAAATGAATGGAATGGAATTTTTCTTTTAAAGAACCACGTATGATTTATTAAAATTATATATGCGCTATTAAATAAAGAGTCTTTTTTTTAAAAAAAAAAAACTGTTTTGTATTTTTCAATTAAGAAGTAGAGGTATTGGTAGATTATTCGAGTTTGATTTTTTCAGACATGCTATACCTTAACATAACCTTAATTATATTGTTTCAAATCTACGAGGTTGGCTCATACTTTGTAAGTTCAAGTTCAGCAGCTCATTTCATTTTCATCAAATTTTAGCTTGTCATCTATCCCCCTGAAAAACTTTATACCTTGCCTCTTTCACCATGTAAAGGGACGCATGTTGGGGTTCGGTAATGCGTCGTAAAGGGTTTCAACTCCGAAGAGGAGGTTTTTCACATGAGAAAAGAATATTTGTTAAGATACTTTGCTAATGAATTTTTAGGGGACGAACTAAATGTGCACGGGTTGTAATAATGTTATAAGGACAGACGATACGAAAAAAATGGATGCCTGGATTGGTATACCGGTATATTTTTTACCATTACAATGTATTTAATTGCAAATGATGCAAATAATTTTCTAGAATATAAAGAAATTGTAAACCTTCTGTGATGTTCAAAAGTCTACCCCTCTGAAACCATCGTTATTAATCTATACAAAAATTTTCCACTTCAAAAATCCATTTTTGTGGAAATTTGATAAAACTTAAAAAATTAAAAAAGAACGCGGTGAAAGTTATTCATTTTACTCATTTAAGCATGACCCAAGTTGTTATTTTCAAATTCTTTGACAAAATTTTGGTTGCATCATCTGTCCTTAACTTCCTATTTTGTACCGTAGTCTGTTTGCAAGCGCGTTACGGATTTTGCTAACGCCTCTGGGAAGTTCCGCAGACTGGGGAAAACTTGTAATTTTGTCGATATTTTGTGCTCTTTAATAGTAGGAAACTGATGATTAAAGCCCATTTTAAAGATGATGGATAAAGGTTAATTTGAAGACATTGTTTACTTATGGCAACCTTAATTTCTTTAAGAAATATAAAGTAAGAAATATATGACTTTTGTGGCCAAATTCTGATGTGCCTAATGGGGTTTAAAAGTTTGGCACCAGAGAAGTTTCAACTGAATTAAGGTCTTCATCTATGTTTCAATCCTTGTTCCTTTTTAAAATATTGATTCCTGGTCCATTCATCAAAGGGGAGAAGTTACTGACCATATATCTGTCTGAAAGGCGAAATATTGTCGTCTGTGTGCGAAGACACATGTTCATATGAATGATCTCAAAATGCACATTGCGTTTCTTGCACAAGGAAAACACCCCGGTAGTTTAACTAGAAGATTGTTTTAGAATATAGTAATATAATCCGAGATTCCTCTGACCCTAACCCATGCTTTTATATTGTGACTTGTGCAGAAGAATATAAAATCAGGGGTGAGATCAGAGAATTCTCGAATTAATAATAATATAACCATATTTTGGGGTATTCCTGAAATAGTATTGTCACGATCACTTAATAAAATTGTGCAATTTTAATCCTGTACAATTTATACCTTTAATATGGAAACTTCCTTATTTGAATAATCCGATTTCAAACAATACTTTATTTCAGGTTTTCCCGTTTCCGTTTTTGAATATTAGATAAAATGCTATTTACTAAGAACACATTATTATGGCACGCCAAATTCACAAAAATGAGCTAAACCTAGTTTCACAATTGATAAACTAGGTTTATCGACTGTAAACTATAGTTTACAAACCGTAGTATTTGACTTCAAACAAAATCATGGTCACGTGTTATGATCACCTGTTCCCAATTTTCAACCATATTGCAGTATATATATTTTAAAGATGCATAGACACATATTTAAAGTTTTATATTTTCTGTTTAAGAGTCAAAATCAGCATGCATCGAGCATTTAGTTAAAAAATGTGGAAAGTGGCATAGAAACACAATTGGTTAAAACTCATATATAAATTTTCAGAACAAAGGGTATGATAGAAAAAAGCATGCAAAAAATAATTTTTCGCATTGTTGCTATGGAAACCACGCGCCTTTTAGATAGCGTGTTCTGTACTTTGTCATGACACTTGAATTTATGGTTAAACAAATACTTTTTATTACTAGTCATTAAAAAAAAGCTTTTTAAATTATTATTTTATTTATAAAAATGTACTCTATTTTAGCAACTGTTGATTTTTGAAATTCTCTTCACCTTTTGATAAATATAAGTAGTTTTTGGAGGTTTATTTTGCTTTAAAAAACCAAATTTGAAGTAGTTTATAAGAAATCTACAACCACATTAAAGCTTATCAACATAAAATATTTATTAAACAGTATTTGTTCTAGAAGAATCAAGAAAAAATCTGCAGGCAACTAAAGCATTTATCTATGATAACTGATTTAAAGCCATAATTTTCTGTAACTTTTTCTTCAAATTACCTCCCTTTGGTATAGCTCTCTAACATAGGAGAATAAACGGTAATTTGCGTACATTGTTTTTAAGAGTCAAAATCAGCAAGCATCGAGCATTGAATGGAAAGTCAAAATTTTATTTTTTCAAAAGCTTTTTACCTCACCTGAGCCAAAGGCTCAAGTGAGCTTTTCTGATCAAAATTTGTCCGTTGTCTGTCGTTGTCGTAGTCGTTGTCGTTGTCGTCGTTGTCGTAAACTTTTCACATTTTCATCTTCTTCTCAAGAACCACTGGGCCAATTTTAACCAAACTTGACACAAAGTATCCTTGGGTGAAGGGGAATCAAGTTTGTTCAAATGAAGGGCCACACCCTTTTCCAAGGGGAGATAATTATGAATTAGAGAAAAATTAATGGCATTTTAAAAAAATCTTCTTCTCAAGAACCACTGGGTCAGGAAAGATGAAAATCATGTGGAATCATCCTCAGGTAGTGTAGATTCAAGTTTGTTCAAATCATAACCCCCGGGGCAAGGGTGGGGCCAAAATGGCCGACTCAAGTTTTACCTAGGAATATATAGGAAAAATCTTTAAAAATCTTCTTCTCAAGAACCACTGGGCCAGGAAATGTGAAACTTAAGTGGAATTATCCTCAGGTAGTATCGGTTCAAGTTTGTTCAAATCATGACCCCCGGGACAAGGGTGGGGCCAAAATGGCCGACCCAAGTTTAACATAGGAATATATAGGAAAAATCTTTAAAAATCTTCTTCTCCAGAACCACTGATCCAGGAAAGATGAAACTCATGTGGAAACATCCTCAGGTATTGTAGATTCAAATTTGTTCAAATGATGACCCCCGGGGCTAGGATGGGGCCAAAATGGCCGACCCTAGTTTTACATGTGAATATATAGGAAAAATCTTTAAAAATCTTCTTCTCCAGAACCACTGGGCCAGGAAAGATGAAAATCGTGGAATCATCCTCAGGTAGTGTAGATTCAAGTTTGTTCAAATGATGACCCCCGGGGCAAGGTGGGGCCAAAATGGCCGACCCAAGTTTTACATAGGAATATGTAGGAAAAATCTTTAAAAATCTTCTTTTCCAGAACCACTGGTCCAGGAAAGATGAAACTCATGTGGAATCATCATCAGGCAGTGTAGATTCAAGTTTGTTTAAATGATGACCCCTGGGGCTAGGGTGGGGCCAAAATGGCCGACCCAAGTTTTACATAGGGATATATAGGGAAACCTTTTAAAATCTTCTTTGCAAGTACTTCTAAGCTATGATTAGTGATATTTATATGGAATGATCCTCAGGTTGTGAAGATTCTATTTTGTTCAAATGATGAATGCCTCGGGGGGGGGGGTTAAATTCAAGCCCAATGTGCTCAGGTGAGCGCTGTGGCCCCTGGGCCTCTTGTGTTAAAAAAAAGAATTTGTCCTACCTAATGCTAAAACACAATTAAATTTTTTTTTGAATGTATGAAGGGACTGGTATCCAAGGAAATTCATTTCCTTATCAACGGGCTCATAAATCCTTATGAAAATAAATGATTTTTAGACATTTTTCTATGAAAATGTTTTCTGAACGTGATAAGATCAGGTAATTTGGTTACTTTATTTGTTGAAAGATGGAATTACTTTATTTTTTAAAAATAGGAAAAACAAAATTTCTGCAGTGATACTGTTGCCATGACAACGGGAAAAGAACATGGCGTTAATGCTTATTAATTTTGAAAAAAATTACATATGTTTATCACTATATACACAAAATCTACAACCACAGATGGAAAAATGAATGCTGTGATCTTGTTAGGGGTTATCTATATGTCATATCTATGCAATAAAATTTGCAGGCAACTTTAGTAGCAAAAAGTTACAAATGGTTAAAATGTGTGACAATCTGGCATTTATAAGGTTTTTTGAAGGGGTTGGGGTAAATTGAATACTGTAGAAGTGGAAAACATTGCGGTGTTTTTAATTTCACTATGTTCACGATTTAAGAATTTTCCGCGAACTTTAAACCATCTTGATTATTATTTTACGTCATTTCTACACAGAAACAGTCATATTAAGAGTAAATAAATATGAAGAGTAAATAAATATTTACAAACGATTCTCCGTGAAATTAAAACCACCGTGAAAGGTAGCTTTCCAAAAAACCGTGAAATTTTAGACACGTGAAATTAAAGACGTCTACAGTACATGTACAGTGTCCATTATATTGGTCATATTGGTCTGATCAAAGCATATTCATCATTTTACTATTGTTGATAAATAAATGCACATTAAATTTCAAAACGAATTTATAAACCTCACAAAAGAAACTAGGAAATAAAAAAAAGGGGGGGGGGGTTATAGGAATCACCTTGTCACATATCCATATGTATGTAAAATTTTGACTTGTCCATTACATTTCAATGAAGCGCCACTGAAAGTTCATACTTGATATTAAGATTGCTTATGATCTGGAGATGTGTCCAAAACTTGACCCAAGATCATTTGAACAAGTTCAAGGTCATTGGTAGAAGAATAGTGCAATCTTTGCCCATTCTGTAATATTCTAATGAAAACACTTAAAGTTTCATCTCGGGGATTATTATTTGAGCTGTGGGTTTGTCATGACCTTGACCAAAAATTCTTTTGGACACGTTTGACCTTGACTCAACAACATAGCTTTTTCAAGGTCATTGCAGTAAAAGTTTTTTATATGAGTTTGGTACATTTACATTTTTAACTTCGAATGAAGAGAAATTGGGAAGTTTGTGTTCTACACAAAAGTTTTACTACCTATGACTTGAGTATATGTCATAGTCATTTGGGTATGTGAATCTGCAGTAGCAAAATGTTAAAAAGGTTTTAAATTAATATTTGGACCTTTTTTGTGATAAAAAAACTAGAGGTACTGTGGGCGATGAGCTCACTAAATGATACCCTCCGCTTCCATATAGTTATAATGGCAAAGTCCATGTTTTGCTGTGGCTGGAAAACCCAAAATATGCGTCGGATCAAAAAGTAAAATAGAAGGTGCACAATGGCAATATGTAATAAAGATTCTGTGAAAATTTCATCAAATTTCATTCAGTGGTATGAGAGGAGTTGCAGATACAATTAAGAGATGGGTACCCCAAAGCGTAACACACGGACGGAGGGACGGACGTACAGACGGAATTAACGATTACTATATACCCTCCCGCTTTTCAAGCGGGGGATATAATAACATTTATGTTATACCAGGAGAATTGATATCATTTTATGAGCTTGCTCATAATAATTCTAGTTTTAGAGAGAGAGCCACTATGACAGCTCACATAATTTTAAAGTAAAATCATATCAATCAGGCATGTAGCATCAGGTTTGGGTTGGGTAGGGGGGTGAGAGGGGGGATTGACATCCCCAACTCAAATTTTTCCTCAATATAACCTGATGTTTAACCCCCCCCCCCTCCTGAGTTTGGAGAATTTCCGCGATTTTTCTTGCAGTTTTTTTTATGCCTACCCCACACCATGCATTTTCAAAAACGATACCATGTCTGTCAGAACGAATGACTGCAACCTTTGGTATTGAACCTACAATATATTCTCTTGCTGTCCTAGTTAAGAAACAATATTGCTAGACAGTTAAGACCTCAGTAGCTACTGGTACCTGAAATAAAAATCTGGAAGGGCTATGTAATATGAATGTCTAAACTTGAACTGACCCTAAAAGATATTTCATATAACCCTAATGGGTAATCTTTTGAATGGCGTATATCGAAATTTTTGTTGTATTTATATCTAATAACATTTTGAAAACAATGTAGAAATCAGAAGAGAATGAAAAATATGAAAAAAAATTTTTATATAATACCTACAGATACAAAACATAAATTTGAGGAACGGGTCATTGACTTTAAACTAGCCCTCTTTCTTTTTTCTCACAAAAACATTTTGTCAGTTTTGAAATTAATTGATTGATCATTTAATATTGACCCATTTAAACATGAATTAATGAATACACTCCAGTAAAAAAAATATTTGCACATTTTAAGAACTGGATTAGTTAGTGATTTACCGAATATTACGTTGAAACTGACATTCATTGTTATGGTGTGTTTGATTTTATCATGTATCCATTGTTATGGTCTGTTTGGGTATCGGTTATTTATGATGTGTTTGATTATTCATTATTATGGCGTGTTCGAATACCCAATGATGTTGTGCTGTGTGTAATTATCTAGATCTGACGCTGTCATACTTGGCGGAACTGGTCAGACTGGCAACTGGAACACAAAAATTGATGACGTTGATCGCAAGGCAATTTGGGAGGGTTGTCTAGAACTAATACCAAGTCTAAAGGTATCATTTATTTCGAAAAACGAACAAGCAATCAAGGATTGAATCATAACACCAGTTGGTGTAAAGATTATGTGGACCATTAGTCCCCTAACATAAATAAGGTGCAAAGATATTAACTTAAGATGATGCATAAGTTCTACATTAATATTGAATTTTGTTCTTTGAGCAGGATGCAGAAATAATCCAACACTGGGTCGGACTACGTCCACACCGAGGTTCCGGGGTACGGCTTGAAACTCAGAGGCTCCCGACAGGAAAAATGGTAAGTATGGTTCGTAAGTATAACATAATTACACATCTAACCTGACGTAGTTAACTGTATGATCCGCTCCTTTATTTTTATTATTTCATTTTTATAATTTTTATTTTTAGATCGTACATAACTACAGACACGGGGGATCGGGCGTGACGTTACATTGGGGATGTGCGGGAAAAGTCGTCAAGGAAATCCGGAAAGCGCTTACTCAGACCCCGGCAAAGCTGTAGGCTGTAGGGAAGCAAAGGAGCTATTACAGACAACCAGGGGGCCGTGAAGTTGTGTGATAAAAGAGGCCTTATTGAAGAAGCGAGAAAATATATTTTTATAAATACATGTAGCACCGATAAATCTAATATGTTGTTTGAAACTTAGTTATGGGAAGGGAATGTTTAATGGTCTTACGTAATTTTTGTAAAAAATTGAATGGAATGGAATTTTTCTTTCAAAGAACCACGTATGATTTATTAAAATTATATATGCGCTATTAAATAAAGAGTCTTTTTTTTTTTTTAAAAAAACTATTTTTATTTTTCAATTAAGAAGTAGAGGTATTGGTAGATTATTCGAGTTTGATTTTTTTCAGACATGCTATACCTTTACATAACCTTAATAATATTGTTTCAAATCTACGAGGTTGGCTCATACTTTGTAAGTTCAAGTTCAGCAGCTCATTTCATTTTCATCAAATTTTAGCTTGTCATTTATACCCCCGAAAAACGTTATTCCTTGCCTCTTTCACCATGTAAAGGGACGCATGTTGGGGTTCGGTAATGCGTCGTAGAGGGTTTCAACTCCGAAGCGTAGGTTTTTCGCATGAGAAAAGAATATTTGTTAAGATTCTTTGCTAATGAATTTTTAGGGGACGAACTAAATGCGCACGGGTTGTAATAATGTATTAAGGACAGATGATACGAACAAAAAATGGATGCCTGGATTGGTATATATTTTTTAGCATTATTTAATTGCAAATGATGCAAATAATAAATTTCTAGAATATAAAGAAATTGTAAACCTTCTGTGATGTTCAAAAGTCTACCCTTCTGAAACCATCGTTATTAATCTATACAAAAATTTTCCACTTCAAATTCCATTCTTGTGGAAATTTGAATTAAAAATTAAAAAGTACGCGGTGAAAGTTATTCATTTTACTCATTTAAGCATGACCCAAGTTGTTATTTTCAAAGTCTTTGATCTGACAAAAGTTTGGTTATATCATCTGTCCTTAACTTCCTATTTAGTACCATAGTCTGTTTGTAAGCGCGTTACAGATTTTGCTAACGCCTCTGGGAAGTTTTGCAGACTGGGGAAAACTTGTACATGTTATTGATATTTTGTGCTCTTTAATGTAGTAGGAAACATTTGATTAAAGCTCATTTTAAAGATGATGGATAAAGGTTAATATATCATTTGAAGACATTGTTTACTTATAGCAACCTTAATTTCTGTAAGAAATATATAGTAAGAAATATATAACTTTTGTGACCAAATTCTGATGTGCTTAGTGGGGTTTAAAAGTTTGGCACCAGAGAAGTTTCAACTGAATTAAGGTCTTAATCTATGTTTCAATCCTTGTTTCCTTTTTAAAATATTGATTCCTGGTCCATTCATCAACGGGGAGAAGTTACTGACCATACATCTGTCTGGAAGGCGAAATATTGTCACCTGTGTGCGAAGACACATGTACATATGAATGATCTCAAAATGCACATTGCGTCTCTTGCACAAGGAAAATACCCCGGTAGTTTAACTAGAAGATTGTTTTAGAATATAGTAATATAATCCGAGATTCCTCTGACTCTAACCCATGCTTTTATATTGTGACTTGTGCAGAAGAATATAAAATCAGGGGTAAGAGTCTGAGAAATCTCGGATTAATAGTAATATAACCATATTTTTGGGTATTCATGAAATAGAATTGTCACGCGATCACTTAATAAAATTGTGCAATTTTAATCTTGTACAATTCATCCCTTTAATATCGAAACTTCCTTATCTGAATAATCCGATTTCAAACAATACTTTATTTCAGGTTTTCCCGTTTTTGTTCTTGAATATTAGATAGATCTAAAATGCTATTTACTAAGAACACTTTATAGTATTTGACATCAAACAAAATCAAGGTCACGTGTTATGATCACCTGTTCCCAATTTTCAACCATATTGCAGAATACGTATTTGATTTTGGAATTATATTTTAAAGATGCATAGACACAGATTTGAAGTTTTATTTTTTCTGTTTAATATCACGACACGTATATTCTGTAATTTAGCATTTCACACGAAAATATATTAAAAATCATATTTCATCTAAAAGTTATGGAAACTTTAAATTTTTGGATGGGTATGATTGACACATCCTTGCACTTTCACGAATTTTAATTTTATTCTTAATATATAGGAAAAGTGGCAATTTCGAAATGTTATTTCAATATATATTTCAATATATACAAGTCGTGATATCATACAGAAAGTATTAAATTCAAATGTGTGTCTATGCACCTTTAAAAGTTATTGAGCATAACAGCAGTTGTATCAATAAGTTAATATATATTGACAACTTACTTATCTTAAACACTTGGTGAGCACTTTGACATTTTGAATTTGAATATAATACTATTCTTTATCTTTTTAAACACATATGTTAAATAATCCTCAAGATATTCACAGTCAAATTGTGGACTTGTTTCTTTTCTCAGTTTATGGTTTAGGTTTAGGCCTGTTTGGATAACGAGAGAAAATTGATGAGGTGAAAACATTCAGAATCATTGTAGTACTACATGTAGTATCATTTATTTCTAAAAATTCATCAGTTTCATCCAATATTGTCAAACTTCCCATTGAACACTTGGTAATCCAAGTTAATAATTCTGATATCATAGTATTGAACTTTAAACAAGATATGGCTGTTAAATGTTGACAATTTACACGGATTATTCTAGAAGAGTAGGATGATAATTAGTGGGTGTTAGGACATGAGGGAAAACTCTGCAATAAGAACCAAATGTAAAGCCAACCTCCTAATGAAAGTATTCAATAAATCTGATGATACCAGTCTATATTATTTTTATCATTTATCCCCAGCTCTCTGATTGGCTCAAACTTGATCACATGATTTAGTATATAACAGCATAAAGACTTGAGTTTCTATTTATAGAATCTGAAATGCATATTGACTTGAGGTTTCTTAAAATGGAGATAATTTCTGTGAAACAAAATAGTACTGTATTCAATCAAAGCTAATACAGTGTATGATTTGATGTTTCTAGAAAAAAAAATATTTATTTCAACTTTTACTAAACTTTTTTTCAATGTACTCTATTTGATGAGACAAAAGAAGGCATTGGATTAGGATTACTTCATATTAATTAAAACATATTCAATATGTGTGTCAAATATTGATACAAAACTCAATCAAATAAATGAAGTATTCTGAATGAGTAAATCGTCTAAATCACTCCATCAATATAAAGGAAACGCATTTACATTTAACGGTGTAATTTATCTTGATCTCTAGTCTCTAATTGTTAAAGGGAGAAAACTTTTCCAATTATTTTCATAATTTGTTTTGTCAATCTATGTAAAAAATAATATAACAAATGTAGCCCTTTAATTCGGTCAATCCATAGATATATTGACTTCACAGAAAAGCATATCGACCTCGCACTTCGTGCTCGGTCGATATGCTTTTCTGTGAAGTCGATATATCTATGGATTGACCTCATCAAAGGGCTATATTTATATATTGTTGAATCCTATGTTTTATTCTTATTGATATATTCTATGTATCTTTTGTGAAATTAAAAGGAAATAAAGTCATATTATTACCTGCTTTATTGAAATAAACATTCACAAACTTAATTAACAGACAACAAACATAATTAACAAAACATAAGGATTTCTTTACAGTTGTGTACATATAATGTACATATTGGGTTGTCATATGAACTTATCTAAAATCATGAACAATAACACATTTAAACACTATACTGAAAATAAAACTGAGAAATGCATTCTGTACAATTGATATAATGTTCCTAAAATAATTCACCTTTTTTTTTATCCTATCACGTAACAATTCAAGAAGGATGAGGAGGGGGAGAGGACCCCAAATGAAAAAGAAATCTAACAAAATACTTGCAAAATATCTTCAAAACACTAACAAATTATACTTTTATATTTTCTTAGTATGTTTTGAAAGTGTTGCATTTAATGAAACATCAATGCAAGACTTTACAGGATGGAGTGGCATGGTATTTTGTTAATGTTTCATTACATTGTTGGTGTTTTATTAATGTTTCTTTACACTCTGCAGAATGAAATTGCATTTTGAAAGTGTTTCATTATACTTGTCTGCATCAAAGTAATATTTTGTTAGCATTTCATTTGATTAACAGACATGTTTAGGGTTGAATTATCTATAGGTGCAGTAAATTCTTCCAAGAACAACTTATCTATTTTCATCCTGTGTTACTAGTTTTGCGCCAATTTTCAAACCACCAGCACTAGGTCAGAGAGAAACATAGAGATTGATGAAGGGACATGTAAAGTATATACATGTATATTGATCCCTGATTGGAAAAAGCATAATCAGGATGAATCTGGATATAACAGAGGTATTTATTAATTGCATGACATAAAGTTCTTTTATGCTGGACTACAGTAACCTTCAATCTGTGAATGTGGATGTGTACATATATGGCCTGTTTTTATTTGGGTTTTGTTCATGTTAAGATTGACCTTTAATCCATATACTACCCAGCTTATATCAGTTTTAAGCACTGGATTAAATGATGAATTATAATTATACTTGAAAATTCTGTGAAAATGTATGTACTGATTGGAGAAGTGGCCAATGGCTTGAGAATTATATCTCTCAACTTGGTGTTTTTAAATGTTGGAATGGTGTGCTATTGTCTATTGAAGAATAATGTCAATCCTAGAATTCAAAATGCTGTGAAACAAGGTGTTTATAATGTTTCAATATGAGATTGTGTTTAGATGTTTTCAAAGACTTGTGAATTTGCTAATTACAATTTCAAAAATTCAAATTTAGTGGTTTATTGATGATTTGTTACTTATGATTTGTTAGTAGTTTGTTAGAGTGTTTCGTAAGTATTTGTTAAAGTGTTTTGTTAGTAGCTTGTTAGAGTGTTTCGTAAGTATTTTGTTAAAGTGTTTTGTTAGTAGTTTGTTAGAGTGTTTTCAAAGTAACTTGTTATAGTGTTTTGTTAGCTCATTTGCATGTGATTTGCTATACTATCGGAATACTTTCAAAACATGTGTTTTGTAAGTAGTTTGTTATAGTATTTTGTTTCCCCCTTTTTTTCGTTTGGGACAGTTTCTTTTTTTTCACTCTCTGGCCAAAGAAAAGTTTTTAATTACTCCAAGTCATTGTATCAAATCATTTTTTCAAAATTATACCTTTATATTATTTCAATGATGGTCCCTGCATATAAGTTCCCTGACTTCCTGTATTCTCATCAATGTAGCAGTTTGTATGTTTTGTGTAGTATGTCTGAGAGATTGTTGGTAGGAGTACAGAGCAGCTTGATAGTTCCCTGTCACCTGTTGACAGATCCCCAGAATCTGCCACGATATGTCTCTTTTGTGTACCAGTATATACATCCCCTGATCATGGTGGACAAGGTCCTGTAGGTCATTGAGAGCTTTTTGTGCTCTCAGTGGGTCTACGTGTCTGTAACACAAGATCTCTAACATGTGTAACACAACATAGAGTGGGATAGATAATACACAATACCAAGACTGTAGCCCAGACTGCTGTTCTAGCACTAACTCATTTATGAAACAAACTGTACTGGTAATAAAAATGTCCCATGCTACAGCATGTCTCATCTTTGTAGACCGGGATTGTCCAAATATAGATTCACTTAAGATGTACCTCTCTGACAGTAGCTTTGATAATATACTCTGAATTTTGACTGAATATCTACTCGTACTTTATGAACAAGCATTCTGAGAGTATTGTACAGAAGCAATACATGTCTCCTTCCGGGTTCCCTATATTTCTTTAGATGTCATTTCATAATATTCTGTTTATTAAAAAAATACCTACGAAATGTGAATATTTCGGTTATTACTTATTTTTGAATGAAATGTCTCAGAATGAAGTCCATCTGTTTTCCAGAGAGAGAGAGAGAGACCAATGAATGTTATTATTGATACATGCATGGTCAAACAGCTCAATTTTTAGAGTAAGGGTTATGCTGCAACAAGAACATACCAAGAACTGTTTGTTTCTATGATATCCCTCTCGAGAGCAGTCATGAAAATAGAAATGTCGTGATTACTGAACAAAATTGTGAAGTTTTTGTCATCTCTCACGAGAGATGACACATTAAGTTTGATTTCCGGATGTGAGGTCCCAGTGTAAGCAGCCATTAATAAATCGGCAAGCCTCGGATGATTACGCTCGTTCGGGGCACAAACTATCCGAGGAGCACCGAGTGGTCACTTTGATGATGATGCGATTTTCTAAATATAGAGCGGTAAACAATGAGCGATCCAAACATTGAAAAAAGAAAAAGGGCTGCACAGGAATCACAAAGGGTCAGACACACAGGATCGCCTGCTGGTTGTTTGCATGGTGTTCAAGATATATGTACTAATTTAATCATCTACATATATACATGTAGGCTACTGCGTAAATGATCGATGGTCTGTGCCAGGTGGAATATTCTAACTAGGTCAGCGCGTTGAATCAAACCCGAGGCGTGGATCCAAGAATTAACAGAAAAACAACATCAAAGTTAATACATTTACATTTAGTACTATAAACTGCTATGAATGGATGTCGAAATTTTTTTTATGGTAGTCATTCTATAATTTATTGCTATTTTTCCACAAACAAAAAAAAAATACATGTATGAGGATTTAAGCGGAGACAAGAATATATTTGAAAAACTACGAGCATTGGAAGAAAGGTCAGAAAGATTATGATCGAGAATTTTCTTGAATGTCTCCAGTTTTCTTTTTAATCATTTATAATAAAAGAACTTGCAATCATTTTTATGCAATTTTCAATGGTATAAATGGCAAAAAAGTAATCAAATCACATTTTCTATTTAATTGAAATAAAGCCAAAATTAAAATATATTCCTAAAACAGTCAGTAATTCAGGGTTGGTAACTTGGGAATTTTTTTTCAGATAATACGTGAATGTTTAATTTTAGCTGATATCATTTAAATTTTACTATTGAATTACCCCTATTTAAAACCGCTAAGTGGAACTTGGTCAACTGTTGTTACTATCTTGAGTGTGTTTTTAATAAATTAACAAATACAAATGCATCAAAAATTCTTTTAGTTATAATAACATTATGTGATTTTAAAATACATTCTCAGAAAATATGAATTGCTTAGATTCTCTCTGAAGAGTACGATCGAAGGTATGAAATGAATGACCAATACATTTTTTTTCATTTAAGTTTAGTATTTTAAAATTGATATCCAAACTTTCTTGTAAAAATTTTATTATTCCAAAGTTCGATACATGCCTATATGAAGATATAATCCTTTCACATACTAAAGTATGAGAAGACGTGTCAATCAAACGTGTCCCAAAATTAGTAGTTTTAGGATTTTCCGGATAAAAGAGGTTTTTAAACATATATGTAGTTCAGTGTGAAAAAGCATGAATCGTGATATTATTTAGAAAATTTCAGAAAAATGTATTTTTTTCAAATCTGAGGCCTAGCCCGGCCCTTTAACCTTTTACTGTTGTAAATGCATGTTCACTGCAAGTCCTCTCCCTTATCCATACTTTTTCTTTTAGTATAGTCATGTCTTCTCCAAATAAATGGTTTTTCAGAAATAATCAAAAAGTTTAAACCTTTCCTTCCCATCCACAACATACGATTTTGGAGTTTGAAAACTACCCTTTTTCCTGTTCCATATCTTATTACCATTCCCCCAAAAATAAAAAAAAAATCTGTCTTTTATAGCGAGCGCAGCGAGGCGGCGCGAAGCGCCGCTCACAATAGCGAGCTCTTAAAGCAACGCCTGAGCGGAGAGAAAATTCGGACTACTGCACATTCATTCTATAGAATTTTTTGATGCCGTAATTTCGACCCACAATGCATCACTTGTTTTAGCTACGTTCTCGCGAGAATCACGGCAAATGTTCAACAAAAAGTTTACTCGCCTTGATTTAATGGATATATATTGAAGATAAATAGAAAACAAAACGTTCTTCATTAACTTTCAGCACTGTACAGGCTTTTTCTCGGTATATTGCGACTTACATACGTCATATGACGTCAGAGTCTAGACGCACCAAATGTCACGTGCGGTTTGACGAGTCCGATCTAAATCAAAACAATAGAAGAGTTTGCGCTCGCTCTAACGGTCGCACCGTCAACATATTAGAAAAATGTAACATTCCACTGTTTATTCTTTGACACAAATGGAGCCAAAGAGATGACATTTCAGGCTTTCTGGAAAGCCAAACTTGTAATCCTATACGATTAAACTCTAAGTAAGTTTCAATGCTTTGGAAATATGGAAACTTCCTTTTTTGAATAATCCGATTAAATATAAGCTAAAACTTTGTTTTCAGTTTTCCCAAAAACACAATTAACAACATATCTCGTGCACAATATCTAATTCTAAAGATTTGATTTAAATTCCAAATATATATATATATATATATATATATATATATATATATATATATATATATATATATATATATATATATATATATATATATATATATACAATCCTCTTTCCTGGATAAAATAACACAAAAAAGTAACTAAGTGAATTGTCATTTATTAAACACTTTAACAGTTGAAAATGACAATAAATATCAACAATACAAAAACTGTAGCTTGAGAAAATGATGTCACTGACTCATTGTGTAGTTTACAGACTTTTATGATTAACAATTCTTAACTATAGTTCACATTTGTAGATGGATTGAAATAATAATTTACAGACGTGGATCTATGTTCATCAACATTATTAACGTCTATTGTTAACGTTTTATTATAGATAGATAAACTTAATTTAGTATTCGTAAACTATAATTAACAATTTATATATAGATGTAAACTATAGTTAACGAATTGTTAACTATAGTTCACGGTTTGTAAACTATAATTTAAATTCAATAAAATTAGCTTATCAGCTGTGAAACTATGTTTAACTAATTTTAAGCTCACCTGAGCCGAAGGCTTATGTGAACTTTACTGATCACATTTTGTCCGTCTTTCGTCCGCCCGTCTCTGTCCGTCCGTCTGTTAACTTTTCACATTTTTGACTTCTTCTCAAGAACCACTGGGCCAATTTTAACCAAACTTGGGTACAACGGATCCATAGCTGAACAGAAGTTTAAATTGTTAAAATGAAGGGAAGAACCACAGGGCCTAAAAAAGCTGAAACTGATGTGGAAGAATCCTTGGGTAGTGTAGATACTAAAATGTTCATATCATGACTCCCGGGGGATTTGGCGGGGTCACAATAGGGAATCAAATTTTACAGTGAAATATACAGGAATGAACTTAAAAAAAATCTTCGCAAGAACCACTGGGCCAAAAAAGCTGAAACTTATCTGGAAGCATTCTGGGGCAGGCGCGGATCTAAAAAAAATTTTCAAAGGGGGGGGGGTGAAGGGGAAAAGAGATTTTATAACGTACGTTTTACACATACATGTAGTTAAATAACTCAATTGGATAACGGGTGGAGTATGGTTTTTAAGACTGGGAAGTTGATCAACCTGGGAAAAGGTTCTTGTATGGATTACCTGAAGAGTTTTTGATAAAGAAAAGAAAATATTTAATTCTCCGAGCCCGAAATTCCTATTTTGTAAAGGGGTGGGGTTTCATCGGATTTTTTTTATTCACAACCAAGTTTTTTTTTACAACATAAGCCTTTCATTAAACATTTTCTATTATAATAGTAAAGCAAAAACAAAAATTTGGGACTTTCTTCTTTTTCAAATCCAAAGGGGGGGGGTGCAACCCCCGTAATCCCCCACTCTGGATCTGCTAATGCTGGGTTAGAATAGAATAGAATAGAATTTATTACCAATCAGGGCCCAGTAGGCATAAACATATAACATATATAATTACATATAAACATAAGAAAGTAATAGACAGAATACAACATGTGGTGAAGAGCAATTCTTCTATTAAGTATATATATATATATATATATATATATATATATATATATATATATATATATATATATATATATATATATATATATATATATATATATATATATATACTGATATATATGTTGTTGGCATTTTTAAGTTTCATATATAGACATGCATGATGGGATGCTGTACAAAAAATGTGCATAAGTATTACACACATATATATATATATATATATATATATATATATATATATATATATATATATATATATATATATATATATATATATATAAACACATAAAACTATGTTTGAAACATCAACAAGAGGCAGCAAGAGTCGGTGCTAAAGGATATACAGAATTCCACTTCTGCCTCATGTAGAATAAACAGACATAAAATTTATGGAGATAAACATATATTATATAAATAAATTGTACATTGACACATGTGTTAATTAAATTAAACTACAATGGACAGCAAGAGTCAGTGCTGAAGGATAGTATATTGTTATTATACATGTATTAAAGTTATCCACTTCTGTTCAATGTAGAGTATATAATACAACACGCATATCAACAACACCTTTACATAGTGTAGCATAATTATCCAACTACGGTACTTCAAATGATTTTGAATTTGTCGAACTATACATGACTTATGAATTCACACAATTTGAACAGCACATCAACATCTTCACAGTTCATTAATCATAAATATTGGTTATTTTTTGACAAGCTATTAAAAAGATGACACCTCATAGATATCATGGATAGTAAATTTATTCTTGATTGACTATGGCATGGACAACCGAAAAGAAAATGTACTTCATCTTCTATCTCTTCTAATTTACAATTGGGGCATATTTTCTCTTCTCTTGGTATACCGTAATGA
This sequence comes from Saccostrea cuccullata, assembly GCF_032062105.1. NCBI lineage: Eukaryota > Metazoa > Mollusca > Bivalvia > Ostreida > Ostreidae > Saccostrea > Saccostrea cuccullata. The sequence goes on from NW_026923917.1 coordinate 18,862, forward strand.
CTACCTTTTTCAATCATCAGATTGTGAGAAGATATTCGAAATTTTGTTAGAATCTTCCTTTTCTCAAACTTTCTTAAAATTAATAAATAAGGTTCTAGCCCAAAGTTCTGTTTAATTGTGCAATAGGTGTCCAATTTCCCACAATTACTTTATTCTTCCTTCTTTTGATACCATTTTTCAAGAAAATATGAATTTAGAATGCATTTACAATGATATTTAAATGTTGATGTAGATGATTTCAGATGAGGTGTTAACTGAGGAAGAAGTTGTTTAAAGATATCAATAGAACCAAACCATGATAATTTGTTTTTATTGAAATTGGATACCGACGCAGGTAGTATACGCAGCTTTTAATAGAGGATATGTGTCATCCAAATTCTCTAACCTATGCCAGTATTTCAATATATTCTGAACAATACTGAAACTCATAGGGTGTCTACCTAGTTCTGAAAGGACTGCAAATTTTGTACTTTTGTTATTTACACCTAATAAAAATCTACAAAACTTGTAATGTAATTTCTCACAAAGTGACTTAGAAAATAATTCATCCAGTGGAATGGGTCCATTTCTAAATCGTGATGTAGTAGTGTTAAAGACCCCCCAAATTTCACTACCGTAAAGTAATATGGGTTTTATTGTATGATCATATGCATGTAAAGCTGTGTTTATTTTAGGGTTCAATGATAGGAAATTTTTTTGTAATTTAAAAAAGACCTTTGAAGCTTTTTTTGTAAAGTTCATCCTGAGCAAGTGTAAAACTTCCAGATGCAGTGAAATGTATGCCCAAGTATTTATAAGAAGTAACACATTCAAGAGGTTCTTTGTTTAGTGTGAAGTTTTCTTTCAAGTGTCTACCTGCTTTATTAAAGATTAATACTTTGGTTTTTGAAACATTTACATCAAGGCACCAGTCAGTACAGAACTTATCAAGACAATTAAGTTTTTGTTGAAGTCCTTTTGATGACTTGGACAATAAATTTATATCATCTGCATACATTAGACAATGAAGTAATTATGTTCCCCAAACGAAGTTGGGGAACATATTGTTTTTACTCTGTTTCTTATTATTATTATTATTATTATTATTTTTCTTCTTCTTCCTGGGTACTTTTTTGTCCGGGAATGATCTTGTAAACTGTTCGTCCGAGGTAGGTAAAACCTTTTTAGGGTAAGTAGACATGTTATGCAGATTTGCGGAATCAAGGTCATTTTACGCGCACGTGCTTGCAAGAGCGCGCACGTGCAACACTTGAAATAGCCAATATAATACATATAGTCGGAACTTTTCTATTTTTTGATAAAATGCTTTGAAACTCATAATATAAGGATACATTAGTAGTATAGACAAGATGGCATGGTCAAAATAGCAAGATCTCACGCGCATGCACGTGCGCTTTGCTCTGATTGGCTGAAACTAAAGTCTCAATATCTTTCTTGTTTCTTGTCATAATCTTTTGAAATTTTGAACATGGTCCTACATTATGAAGATCTACAGCATGATATATTAAAATTTTAATGAAAGCATGTGCATGCACGCATGCTGTAATCTGATTGGCTGAAACTTCAAATGGCTATAACTCTCCTGTTTTTCAACCAAACAGGATGGGATTTAGAACTTGGATAAATATAAGGGACTCCTACAAGAAGGTGTAGTCATTATGCACGTGCTTGCACGTGCGTGCACGTGAAATGAGTAAAATAAAAAATACACTCGAATGAGTGCATTTTTTAATACTTTTGGATTAAATGCTTTGATATTATTAAAATTTTAGATAGTGTAGACAAGATAATATGGTCGTTACGCACATGAACACGCGTGCAATGCCTATTTTTTTAATATATTTTGTATTTTTTTTTGGAAGACCTTGATTAAGTCTAAATTCCATAAGGTATTTCTTATTTAATAGAGATAACAGGGAATATGGCACCAAAAGGGAGTTGGGGAGCGTTTGGGGAACATCTGTAACGGTCCCCGTTACAATTAGCACTAGTTTATCATGTAACTGAATATTATCATCAGTTATATTATTGAAGTATTCCGGAAGATTATTGATAAAAATTTTGAATAAATTTGAACTTAAATTGTCTCCCTGTTTAACTCCTAACTTAATAGGGAAAGTCTCAGTGACTTGATTGTTTAACTTAATGCATGATATACTACAAATGTACATACTCTTTACATTGTAAAATTTAGATCCAGCCCCAATTTCTAGTAGTTTGATTTTGATGCCTGCATGTATTACTGTGTCAAATGCTTTTCTAAAGTCAATGAAACATGCATAGAGTCGTCCTTCTTTCTGAGAGCAATATGTTTCAAATAAAGTTCCTAAAATAAACATGTGATCAGATGTTCTTGCCTTTTTACAGAAAGTGAAAAGTTCTAAATTGTTAAAATTGTGACATTTGGGGGGAGGGGGTTAGTAGGTAGAGTCCACAATAGGAATTTCAAGGGAGGAAATCTAGTAAAGAAGGGAATCACCAAAGTTACTCAGGTAAGTGATGTGGCCCATGGACCTCTTGTTTTAAAATTGTGTTAAATTGGCGTCATATGTCATTAGCGAAAAATCCTTACAAACATACTTTTCTCATGCGTCAAACCTCCGCTTTGGAGTTGAAACATTCTATAATGCATAACAAAACCCCCACATATGTCTGTTTACAAGTTGTCTTCTGGATTGTTAACAGTAAATTTATTCCCACCCCCCTTCTCGAAGAAACGCGCGCAAAAAAGTATCCAAAAATAACTAGTCACGTTACTTGGTCACGTGACCTATATCACATGAACCTGTATCGAGATGGCGGTCGGTAGGAACGTATTTGCAGTTCTTTTGGTGAAAACAGGTTTGTCTATGTTTGTTTTGATGAGAGACTGACAGATAGCAATTGCACAAATATTTATTGAACTTTTCAAGCCATATTTTACTCTCTTTATGTCCATCTCACGGGATGTTCACGTGGAATAATTTAGCCTTTGGCAGGACCTGTTAGTCAAGTTGGGACCACAGGATGTAATATTCCCTTTTGGTTACGATGTATCCCAACAGAAATATAAATGTAAAATGCCACAAAAATAAAAATGAAGAATATTTTTTTAAAAATCAAAATAGTTTAGTTCAAATCCGCATAGAAATTCATAAAAAAAACTACATTTTTTATTTGGTTAAAGTTTTCTGTACCCCAAGTGGGTACGACATTGTTGTTTTCATTGAAGATGCAGTTCTTCATTCTCACAGACAAGTGAAAATTTGTATTTAAAGCTTTTTCTTTCTAAGGCCTGACATTGGCAAGATAGAAAAAAGAAACAGACTTTGTGAGGTTAAATAAATAAAATTAAATTGATAAAATGTTTTTTTTCTCTAAACCTGACTTTGCACATTTTGATGATAGTTTAATTCCATAAAACAGCTTAGAAAAAGGTATACCTAGTATATGATGTTGAAATGGGACAAGGGCATGTGATTCATCATATGTGTTGCCATTTCATGTGACTATGAGCAGAACTCTATGGCAACATCTTACACGTCTTAGTCATTTTACAAGGGGAGAAGATATACTGACATTAGATTTATTGTTATTTTTTTATCTGGAAAATCTGAGAAATAATATGTCTTTTCAAAACATTAATTTTTTAATGCAGGTCTCATGAAATCACAGTTGCATGAAATATAATTAAAAAAAATTATCAGAGCTAAAACTTATTTAAGCAAGAGGCCCATGGGCCATAAACTCATCTTGACTCACTTTATAGTCCAGCTGTTCTTCATCAGCAGATTT
>NW_026923918.1:0-22860 GCF_032062105.1 Saccostrea cuccullata
TTAGTTGTGAAGATTTCATCAGGAACATTAACTCCTGTTTCCTTGTTTCGATACTCTGTATATATATTTTTTCGGACTGTTCTCAAGTGCTTAACATACATATGGTTACATGTCCACAAAAACATCATAAATGCTTTATGAGGGTAGGTTTGACAAAAATATCACATAGTGGAGTGGATCTAGATGGGATAGGGAGGACCGGAACAACCCTCCCCCTGGAATTAACAAAGTTATGAAAAGTATGATTTCACTAAATCAGGCAAAATTAACCTTAGAACCTCCAAACCCACACCAACCCCCTAGAAAACGCGGATCACTTATCGAAATCGCTAATCTATGTGGAAATGGTATGAAAAGTCAAAGGCACGAAGCATTAAAAGTAAACGACGACGACTCCCCCAATTGGTTTTCACGTTTGGAGATAGTTTCCATAATTTCTGGATCTGCGCCTGTATTACATGTAACCTGTCCCTTCTTTGAGCCGATTTGAGAGTTAAGAAACATGCAAAAATGCTATATACTTCTGTTAACAGTTCTAATAGCAAAATGATTTTTGGGGGATATGCTTTGGTGGTGTTATTTTTATTTAATGATGTGCAAATAGGATACATGTGTATACAAATTTACCCCCCCCCCCCCCATGGACTACAAGGCTTACCTGAGTAACTTTGACCCCGCTGATCTTCGTGATCTTTAATAAATTTTGTGAAAATTAGACCAATGGTTCTCGAGAAGAAGTAGAAATGTGAAACGTTTACAGATGGACAGGACAGACGAACGGACCATGAAAAATGTAAGCTTTCAGCACAGGTTACCTAAAAAAATGAGAGTCAAAATTTCGGCGACTTGCATTGACAACAAGGTATTTGGTTCCGAGAACAATCAAATTTCCAGCTGTTGGACTAATTATGAGCTCTTTTTTTTCCCGGGGGGGGGGGATCCCATTAAAAAAAATCAAACCTAGATATTTCGTGACAAGCCAAATAAAAGTTTACTCCTTTCCCATGCGTCAACATAGAAATTTTGTGACAAGCAAAAAAAAAAAAGTATAATCTTTTCTTGAACGTCAAAAATCTATTTCGTTAGGGTGGTGATGGGGGGGGGAGGGTTGACTTCTATCATGGCTTTTCATACGTATACGATGTTATCTCATATCTGGTTTTCGAGAGGAGGGAGAGTTTTCTAAGGGAGCAGGCAGTAAAAGGTCATCTTTAGTTCGTTAAGTATAATACAATAAGTAACTCTGCAAGTTCCAGGGGGGTCTGGACCAACCCCCACCCACGCATGGCGAAATATTGTAAAAACGAAACTACAAGATTAGCTCACTTAGCTTTCTACATAATATTGTTATAACACACGAATTTCACAGAGGCTTATAAGTGTTATACTATTAGTATTTGAAAAGGAATTTCCTTTTGATAAGTGATTTGAACATTAAAACAATATTAATTTTATGTCGAGATAGCTCTTTATTTAAGGAATGAATTTATATTAGCTACCCATTTTATACGGTATAAACTGGAATGGGGCAGTTTACGCTTTATAAACCGCGAAGCGGTTTACAAAAAAGTGTAAACTGTTCCAACCCAGTTTATACCGTATAAAATGGGTAGCTATTAATTTCATGGCTTATAATTTAATTTTTTATTCATTTGATGTAAGAAAAAAAGATGATTGTTCTAACAAAATGACTTCAGTTTGTACAAATAGATCTTTATTCAAAGAAGAATCAATGATAATTAAATATGACCTTTATTAAAGTTTGATATCAGACGCTTATTTCAGAAATATTGATAATTACAGTGTATATGTCCAATGCAGTTTCAAGACAATTTTAAGAAGATAAATAAAGATAAATATTTTACAACCATTTTTTTTCCATTACGTAATTCCAAATTAATTTACATGTAAACATTTATTGCTATGGGAATTCCAGTGTTTAAGCGTACAAATCACTTAAACAGACAGATTCATCAAAACTGATGTATTCAGGTAAAGTACACAGTTTTTCTATTCACAAGCCCCTCGTTAATCAAGTTACATTTACATAGAATTAATTTCATTTTCAGATGTTTGCTGAAAACAGCAATACACGATAAAACAGAATAAAACAAACATGACTGATGTTATATAAAGTTTTTTCCATTTCCAGAAATGAGAAGAGTCCTTGACCTTTCACAATTTTTCTAAACAAGTCTACAATGGGTTTTTGTTTTAGATATTTATTTTTTCAAAATCATTTTAAACATCTTTTTCCCTTTTTCTTCTTAATTTTAAAGCATTGAATAAAATATACAATATCTGGATGATGAGGGGGAGGGGTGTCTGGTGGTTAGCTACAAATTAGTGGCTATCTGATTTAAAAAAACATTATTCTGATGTTGCATGGTCAATCTAATTTCTTAATGTTGCGTTTTTATATATATTTTAATGTTTATTCGCCAACCAAGAACTCTCAAGGGGCGGATACATTTGTTGCAATATTATTATCACATTAGATAGTTTTAAAGTATATGTTGTAACACGACATAATTATTATTAAATATAATCATAGAAGTATAAAGTGCAAAATCATAGGTTGGATCATTATGAAAATCTAAGATTTATCACATATTCACAGTACTTTTAATCTGATACTGCATCACTGGTTATCTTCAGTATTCAAGACACTCATTTAAAATACACGAGTGTATAAAATAAACAAGTGTTACGAAAAATTAAATTTTAAAAGTAAAAGATGTGTCTTTATTACATAAGTATCTGTCCGCATAATCTCTGGTCTATATACACGGAGACAAGTTAAACATTATGTCTATAAATCTGTCATTATGATATCAGCAAAACATGGTGCAGATACATGCATGCGTTCAAGGGAATTCCCTCTTAATTCAAAAGTCCCGGATATTATTGACAGATTAGCAATCCTAAATAAGGAAACGGATCTATTACAAATCTATTGGTATTAATTAACAATTTATTTTAATCTATTTGTTTTTATGTTGCTATATTTTTACGTCATCGTGTCGCTTTTTTTGACCTTGCCAAATAAAAACAATGGGCAGTAATTAGCATTGTAGTAAAAACGTCAGCCATTCGTCAAAGCGTGACGTCGCGCGAACTCTTGGCTTTTATTTCCTTCGATGCGGAACGAGACAAGAGTACGTCATACATGGAACGTACCAGCCCCTTAATGTAGAGGGGGCGGGGCGAAAAAAGTGGGACGTCCTTACTTCAGCACCGCTGTATATAAGCGGAGATTGTTTCTGTCAAACATATACAGGCTTGTGATAGCCATAACTAGGAAACATACACGACAAGAAAAATGGTAAGACAACATTTACATCTTACTAATGATTGATGCACCTTTTTTTATTTTGTTCATATTTTCATTCTTTTTTATTCTTTTAAATTTGGTAATTTTATGGATAATTTGATTATGTTCATTTGAGATAATATTTTTGTAAGGACATAAAGGAATTTTTAATCTTTGAGTTGTAAATTGTTACAATGTATTCGATAAATTGAAAATTTGAAAATTCAAAGTTCTCAGTTTATATTCATTTTTTTAAATTCTATTTTAGCTTGCCAAGCTGTTAATTTCCCTCGGATTACTTTGTCTGGTCGCCATTTTGGCTGAGGCCGCTATCCCTAAAAAACCTAAGTCCTTTGGAAGTCAGTTTTTGACCCAGACTCTCAGACGTGGAGCGAGGGGGAGAGGGCGTAGACCCTCCGGCCCCCCACAATGTGAGGCTTCCGGTCACGCCGAGATTGTCAAACCCGAGGACTTCATCACCCCACACTGGAATGAAGAGTAAGTATTTAGGATTAATCTATGTTTAAAATTTTACTTCTTTTGCTCAAATAAATGTAGCTCTAATAAAGAGTAACGCTTTGAAGTTAAAAATGGTGCTATAATTTTTAACATTTGATTTATTGGTACCTTATCAACATAACGATACCATTAATGACTTGCATTTTCGTTTTCTAGACAAGAAAGAAGAGTAATGGAAAGTGTCCGAACCAACGCAGAGGAATGGAACAGGCTGCAGGCCTTTAACCAATACTACAACCCACTGGACTACAGCGAATACGGGTAAGGATGGTTCTCCTTTATACATGTAAATATCGTGTTAAAAAATTAATGCTTGACACTTCCCTTCCATGTATGAATATTTTTTTTTAATTTTCTATAATTCGATGTGTCTTGTCCTACAGGTACTTTAAGCACGACAAGCACGAGTTTGGCTGTAAGGACGTGTGTATCCAGAAGAGAGTTCCAGTCCTGGGGGCCTACCTCACTATTGAAGATCACAACGGGATGAACGGCACCTACCGCTGTTATGTGGCGCCCACCCAGAGACTGTGGTACACCACATGTGGAGAGTAAGTTTACGTCATTAATTTTATTTCATTTTTACAAAGTTTTGCATTTTTAGTCTAAGCTACCGTATAAGTAGAATTTTTAGCGAGGATTTAATTTTGACATTTGCTGAGATCGCTAAAATTGAATATCGCTAAAAATTAATAGCATTTTATATGTAAAAGCTCCTTTAGTGAGGATTTTTAGATCACTAACATTACATCTCGTTTAAAATTGATTTCCACTTTCTGAGGACAAATCTCTAAATTTGCGTCTCTCTAAAATTCCCACTTATACGGTATAAAATTATACGCTTATATAATAAACTTAAGAACACAGCATTACCGCATATACTTGTATATTCGTTTAAAATTCGCGAAATATTTAATTAAATCATATTCTAACATTATCAGTCAATATCAGAGGTTTACATGTTTGATCTCTGTTTACAGAAAACTCCCCGCCCTGACAGTTAAGATGAGCCACTCCTACCAGTGTCTCCCTGATATGATTCAGGAGAGAGAGGTTATCATGTACTGCCCCGACATCGTCCCCCAGTGTAGGACCAGGACCTTCGCCCTCCCCCAGACCTGTAGTCTACAAGAAGTCAAGTGTCTCAATACCATGCCCAAAAAATTTAACCCATTCCTGCGAGGCTAAAGCGTTCTAGTGACCACCGGAAATAATACTTAAGTTTTGATTTTAAAAAACATCATGGGATTTTTTTTCTCCGGATTTTTTTCTTCTTTTTCTAAACGTTGACTTTTTAGATATACTATTAGACATTCTTCTTTTCGGTACGATATCAAAAGAAATTCTGTGTAATTCAAACTTCATTTTGATGGTATTTTTACATTGTTTTGAACTTGTTTTTTTTTTTTCTTCAATTCGATTCTTTATTGATATTGCAAAAATATCTCAATGACTTGTATTGTATGTATCAAGATAACTACTTCTTGTTACTTTGACTGTGATAATAGGGATTTCAAATAACTGTTATATATTTGTTATATGTTTGTGCGTTGCTTCGATATATAGTTGTAATTTGTTTATGTTTAAAATTTATGTTGTTTTTGAGGTAGGAATTTCTCAACACCAGAATACATGAAAACTTGTGTTTTAGAAATTGTACTTCAAATATGAAAAATCCAAAGTGCCAAATTCATCAATATGTAATCAATATGTGTACATCACCCATCATTCAATATTATGTGTGTAAGTGCCCGATGTTAGAGAGTTATTTCCAATGTGCAATATTTTTTATGCAATAAATATTTTGGTTATAAAAAAAACTTTCTTTCTTCTTTTCATTGAACTAAAAAAATCCTATGGTTGGAAGACTAGAATTGAGAAAAGGATTTTTTCAATTTAATCACAGAGACAGTTTTCTGAATAACTATCAATAGCTGTCAACATCTTGTATGTATTGTATGTAACAATCGGAATGCTTTTCATACAGTAGACATAAAAAAGGAAAACAAACGTTCCCTCTTTGTCCGGAATCTAGATAACTTTTTTATGTGTGTCTTCAAACAATCAAATTTATCGTAGATAATGTCAACAATTAAACTAAAAACGAAACATTAATATTAATGTTTATATTATCTACATTTTTTCATATATATTAATTTGTTTATGTTTAAAACTTTTATGCTGTTATGTAAGTTTATGTATATCAAATCACGACCACACAGATTTAATATAATTATGGCCAAAACTTGTGTTTTAGTAATTCTAGAACCCTTAAATATAAAAATCAAAACAAAGTGCCAAATTCATCAATATATAATCATTTATTTTTTTTTAATAAAAGTAAAACATAAATCATGTCACCTCTTAAGCGTGCATGGTTGATAAATTAAAGAAATTAATTAACTATTGGTATATTTTTTATGCAATAAATATTTTGGTTATAAAAAAAACTTTCGTAAACTAGATAAAACGGTTGGATTTTCATTGAACTAGGAAAAAATCTTATGGTGATGAAAAAGCCATGCAATTGAGAAAAGGGATTTTTACATTAAATGTAATATACACAGTTTTCTGAATAACTGAAAAAAAAATCAAAACAATAGCTGTCAACATCTTGTATATATTGTATGTAACAATCGTAATGCTTTTCATGCAGTAGACATAAAAAGGAAACCAAACGTTCCCTCTTTGTCCGGAATCTAGATTACTTTTTTATGTGTGTCTTCAAACAATCAAATTTATCGTTAATTTATTTGCTCTGAAATGTCAACAATTAAATTAAAAACGAAACATTAATATTAATGTTTATATTCAAATTTTCTGCATTTTTTCATAAAGTATATAATTGATAATCATAACTATAAATTTTCATACAAAAAATACAAAAATTTTAAATATTTTTTTTATGTAAGTTATTTGTATATTTAATCTTTGTAAATGTTGCACGACCACACAGATTCAATATAATTATTTTAAAAAAGAGCAATTTTCTGTGTAGTAATTAAAAATATTAAAACTATAATCCAGATAAAATGATCAAAACAAGTTTGACTCAAGTAAGTTAACTTAACAGTAACATCATTTATTTTTTTTTAATAAAAGTAAAACATAAATCATGTCACCTCTTAAGCTTGCATGGTTGATAAATTAAAGAAATTAACATAACTATTGGCATACTTTATTCTGCTTTCATGTTTGTTGTCACTCAAGTATGAAGTAATTCCACCGTAAACTAGATAAAACGGTATGGATTATGTCCTTTACCAAGGAAAATTGACATTGTCTTACTGAGTGATAGAAAAAAGCAATGAACTGCGTCCTGATTTGACAAGAAATGCCTACATTAATTATAATATACATGTAGTGACGTCAGTGAAAAAATCAAAACAATTACCTGGAACGATTTGATATGGAATTCGTTTGACGATTTTTTTTTTATAAATCGAAATTCAAAATACTTTTTGATGGTAGATTATTAAAAGAGATCCTTTTTTCGTCCACGTCGTCGCCTAAATAAATAAATCATTTCTTTACCTTTTTTTTAAATTTTGGAAGTTGTACAGTGTTTCTGCTTTTGATACAAACAAATCTGTAAAAGGTGCTTAGACAGAGATTTGATGTAAATATTTTCTCAAATTTTCTGTATAATTTCATAAAGTATATAATTGATAATCATAACTATAAATTTTCATACAAAAATATTATAAAATATTTATTTTCTGGAAGTTATTTGGATTGAAACTTCTAATTTCTAAACGCGTTTGATTGAGATGTCCTTGCACCTTCACAATCTTTAACTGTATCCGTCATATTTTAAAAAAGGAAGCAATTTTGCTGTGTATTTATGAAAAATATTAAAACTATAATCCAGAAAATTCATGGTGGCAATGTGCGGAAACAAAACCAGCACATCAGTTTTGTCAGTCCATACTCAGTGGTGTGTGCTGAGTTTAACAATTGAACACATCAGGTGAAACGTAAACATTAACAATGTTTCAGAGGTGTATTCAATTTGTTAAACTAATAGATGTACACAACATTGAGCACAGACTGACATTACTAGGGAATGTGTTTGCTTTCACACATATTGATGCTCTGAATTTTCTGCATTATAATAGTTTTAAAATTATTCAGTATTACACAACAAAATTACAACTTTTCTAAACTTGAAGTATTAAGGATAAAGTTAATATTTGTGAAAATGTAATGCTGTGCCAATTATACAGATAGTTTGAGAAAATATAAATATCAAATCTGTGTCTAAGCACCTTTAAATACTTGATAGTATGGCATTTCAAACATAGCAATTTTAGATCCTTTCATCTACATTTTCCGTTTGTATTTTATGGGTTTTTTTATTTTCCGTGTATTTTACTTTAGTAATTATATATAATTTTATTTAAGTATTGTACATCTTTCTCGTATGTAAAGGGTAAAAAAAAGGACCTACTATTTTTATGGTCATCATGTATCTAATTAAATACTTTTCAATAATGAAGTGATTTAAAAGAGTAAAAAGAATTGTGTACATGTATGGCTCTTAAGAACAGATGATACAAAGAAAATTGTCAAAAAAAAAATTGAAAAAAACAATCTGACTCATGTTTCATTGAGTAAAGTGAAAAGATTAAACCGCGTAGTTTTTAATATTTTATTCAAATATACACAAAAATGGAATTGGAAGTAAAACATATTTGTATGAATTAATAAGGATGGCTGCAGAAAGGTAGAATCTTAAACATGACAGAAGGTTTACATTTTTTTTTGGACATTTTTAGCTCTATTATTTGCTATAAAAATATACCCAGAAATATATACCAATCCAAGCATCAATTGTTTTATTTATATCATCTGTCCTTAAGTCTTTTCACAAAAAGCGAAATCATCTGGACGCCAAATGCAAGATATTTTTTATATAGAAGTATCATTTTTCAAACCTCAGTTTTTATAACAGACATAAAAGATTCAGCAAGAAAAAGGTTTGTATGGTTGTGATCTTTAAGTGATTATCTGTTAACTGATTAAATTGTGTTTCTACATGCAAGGGGTAGACAGCTTTTATTTAATTTTGAATAGTTAGTCAGGGTTGAATATAAATCAAAATCTACAACAAATCATAAATACTTCCTACATTGTTCATATCTTGAAGATGACTAAAATGAATATTTTTTTTAGATTTCCAGAGTGATTTAGAATTCTAAATTTTAAATCAATTGCTAAAAAACCATTTCAGATCAGAAGTTGTTCAATATGTATTTTGATTCTAGGTAATAAATATCGTTTTCCTTATTCTAAGAATGTTTCATAATTCTGAAAATTTGAATAGTCAAGAGCACATTCATGTGAGAGATATATATATATTTTAAGATATCCGAATTTTAAAATTTACAAAATTTAATGTTATTCCAATTTTCAAACGTTGATGTTATTTCAATTTTTAAAGGTTACATCCATTAAATAGAAAATATACCTATTTACTTTCACAAAAATAAAATCACCACCCTTTTTCCTCGTTTTACATGGACTTTTAATTTGTTCTCCAACACTTATAACGTTCTCGATTTTTTCAAATATTGATTTTGATATCAACTTTTTAATACTAGTATTAATTTTACCAAACAATTAACTTTATCCAAAATTCGAAAGTTTTATACACACCATTGGTATATATAACAATCTGAAAGTCTTCAATTGGAAAAACCCTAATTTACATATGCATGTATCACGGATCATGATGAATTTTCTATTAGTGTATAGCTCAAAAACTGCATGATTCACTAACCTTGAAAATTGTACAATTTACCATCGTTTGTCCAAATCAATCAGAGAAGAAATGAGGTAAAGATTTAATGTTTTTATTTCAAAAAATATCTCAACAATACAATAGGGACTTCAAATAATCAAAGGACGATGATGTACAAAAATGATAATACAATATTTGGTAGTCACAAATACAAAAGAGACAGGATAAATAACACATCATACAGAACACAAAGTAATTGCACATGCCCGAACGTGATGCAAAAACACTCAAACACTCATACAGAGCACTCTCAACAGATTTATCCATATGCGCACATTATGGCACTTTGGTTGTTTCACAGCAATGTTAAGATTCAGAAATTGGCAGAAGATACAATTAATGATGATCATCTTCACCTTATTCGGTTCTTTATTGCTGAATGTTTGGAGTTTTCTTTGGTTTACTTTTTAGCTACAGGAAATCCTAAATAGGCTCTTGGGTCTGGGATGACGTTTTTACATTCGTAACAAAGCTTGCAGCTGCAGGCTGTGGGGACATCAAAGGATCGGACGAAGACCATCTGGATTTCTGGACAAACAAGATTAACCTTTCTGCGGACAAAGTTGGTTGGGGCACATCTGTATTCATCTCTGACACTGTATCCAAGTCGGCACTTATCTATGTTGGGGTATCGTCTGTAAGAAAAGATGACTAATTGAGAACTGCATCAAAGATTTTCCGCACAGCATTACAATTTTAAATCGATAACAAAAGCCTCCTTTGACCTAATTGTCTATTTTCTACAGAGCCTATGCTCCATTACAATTAAGAGCTAAATAAACTTGATTATCACGCTACTTACGGGTGAGTACATTTGACGGCTGTGAGTTGCTGAGGGAATGGGATGAAGCACTTGTAGTCCCTGCCGTTGTAGTTGTGCCATATAGCTTCGTTTGTCAGGTTAACCAGGGTAGTCTTACAGACTGGGTCTAGCTTGTATTCAGTGATCTGGACGGCATCTCTGTTGACAAAAATGAGATGATACATGAAGACTTCATTACAAGGAATAGGAATACATAGGCAACAGCTGGTATATTTGACAAAAAATCTAAATTGTTTGGTTATTTGTAGGATTTCATAGAAGACTTACTCGTATCTGTAAAGATCGGAGAAACACTGAGAAAATTCCTGTTCCAGTCCGGAGTATTTCCAGGACTCCAGGGCGTCATATGTTTGTTTGTAGTAGGCCATGGCCGCTGGGTCGTTCTGAGGGTTAGCGAAAGCATTGTACAGGGGCTGCCTAGAATTCAATAAAAATAACCATAAACAATGATTGCTTATTTAATTTCATTGTACATTGACTAAAATCCATTTCAATTGAGCCGCACAAGGATAACATTAACCAATTGATGACATTGAAAGTTTACTGAAAGTGTACTGAAAACGTGCATGAATGGCTCTGCAATTGATTAGCACTTTCAGACTTATCGGTCAACATTCAGTTGAGAGAATGGTTTGAAATCGTTCAGTGAATATCTCCCTTTTTCTTGAATAAAGAAATACAGGATTTTTGACTTACTGATTGTATCCCTGGAGTTCTGGGTCGGGGATAAAGAATCTGTCGATGTTTGAGGTTGGCCAGTTCTGTGGAAGTTTAATGTTCTTGGGACAAACAAAACTCTGATCAAAAATGGCATTGGCGCTGAAATGAGTGGAAGCACTACATTGATTCATCTGGATGGGAAGCCTCATGAAATCTGCGAAGGGGTTGGCGTTGACCCCTGTAAGTCGGGGGTCACTGGCTAGAGGAGCCCCGGGGCCGTACATAACGGACTGCACTGTAGCAGCTAGTGCAAGGACAAGGAAGTAGAACATCTGAAAGCATAAACAATATTGTTAAAAACTTAGCATTTCCTATATGAATATATATATATTTTTAAATATACTTGGTAAATAATTATTTTCATTTATTATTTTTGTGTCCATTTCATCTTTCCCAAAAAACGTGATTTTAAAAACATCTTCACATTCACATTCTACATTATTGAAAAGACTGTATTAATTGAAAAAAAAATGATTAAAGTATTCCTAAACCCAAAATATTTTTCTTCATATTATAAGACAGTACTTTCTTACCATGCTTGCTATTTTGACCACTTGTAATGACTTGGTCGGATTTATTGTCGGGACTGTGTGTATTCTCGCCTTTTATACTACTGGCAGGTGGAAATCACGGTTCATTTGTCATTTCACGCATGGTTGATTGACCGACACACGTCATAGATTTTAAGGCTCTCTGTGTCTTACCATCTCGGGACAATGATCGTTTCAGAAAACAGGAATAGCTCGGTTTGACGTCATACATGAGAAAAATAGAACACAAAATGTTTTTCTTTGAAAATGCAGAATTGGCAAATTTTAACGGAAATAGTCTTATAAAAGAAATAGAGAAATTATTACCTCCATTATGAATAAAATATAAATCTTGAAATGTAACCGTTTATTACATAATTGAATTTCCTCTATGTAAATATAATTTTTTTTTTTTATGAAAATTGCAGCCACTCTTTAAAGTCTCCATTCTCTAATTTACAAAATATATACAAATAAAATTTACCATCACAATGCCTTAAAATATTAAATTCAATTTGTTAGATACAGTTGATGATTAATAAAGTTAACATAGCAAATTTAATGTTGTGGTTTTTCTTAAGTTGATAATTAACATAATTTTTTTTTTCTAATCTTTGAACTAGTAAATGTAATCATTCACTAAATTTAGACATGAATACGTCATTCCTCGTGCGTACTAGCCCGATAATTTTTATTGGTCGACGTGGTTATGGTTGGGACGTCTTTTCCGCGATACTCTGGTATATAAACGCAAGTGTCTTACCTTGAGACTACATCCGCTAGTGCAAGTCATACCAACAAGAAAACAGAAATAGCAAAGCAAACAAAATGGTAAGACCTGAATGTTTTGGATGAATAGAAAACAAATTAGACGCTATCTTATTCATTTTGAAAAAAAAATCTTCATTTATTATATTATATTAATCCTTCCATTTCTTTTTTTTTTTTCGAAAAAAAAAATGCAAAGTTGTGTAAACATTCTGAATATTTCTGCTGTATAATTTTGTTGTGACAACTGTACTCACTTTTTATTTTTTCAGATTGTAAAGCTCCTGATTTCCCTCGCAGTCATCAGTCTGGCCGCCATTTTGGCTGAGGCCCTTATCCCTAAAAAACCTAAGTCCTTCGGAAGTCAGTTTTTGACTCAGACTCTCAGACGAGGAGCAAGGGGAAGGGGGCGTAGACCCTCCGGCCCCCCACAATGTGAGGCTTCCGGTCACGCCGAAATTGTCAAACCCGAGGACTTCATCACCCCACACTGGAATCCAGAGTAAGTATAAGAAATTTCCTGTTGTTTCTTTTTTTTAAATATTAAACAACAATTAAATAAAAAATTGCTTGTGTTTCTCCTATATACCTACAATAAACTTATTGTTAAATTTGTATTTTCATATTTACTTATTTTATGATCTAATGGGATATTTTTGTTATCTTTAGACAAGAGAGAAGAGTCATGGAAAGTGTCAGAACAAACGCTGAGGAATGGAACAGGCTGCAGGCCTTTAATCAATACTACAACCCACTGGACTACAGCGAATACGGGTAAGTTAGAATAAATTTGAGAGTGCCAAAGTTACCAACCGAAAGATGAAAGGGTATGCAAGATTGTATCATTATCAAAAGATTTTACAAACAATACTATTGAATCAGTTTGACTTGAATATTTTTTTATAAATTAAAAACCAATCTGTTGTCCTACAGGTACTTTAAGCACGACAAGCACGAGTTTGGCTGTAAGGACGTGTGTATCCAGAAGAGAGTTCCAGTCCTGGGAGCCTACCTCACTATTGAGGACCACAACGGTATGAACGGGACCTACCGCTGTTATGTGGCGCCCACCCAGAGACTGTGGTACACCACATGTGGAGAGTAAGTTTATATAAATACATGCAATTTTATTTGCTTGCTTGTTAATGTCAATACTTATTTTAAAATTGACTTACATTCGAAGATTTTGTTTACCTTACCTACAATATTATACCAAAAATCAATAAAACAATAACAAATCAGTATATATATTTATATAAATGATGAATGTTTTTTTCAAAAAAATCAAGAAGATCAATTTTTAGGGTTAGTGATAATGAGCACAACTTATATACACTGTAGGTAAATTTAAATATTTTACTATTCAATATTTTACATCCATGCTTTGTCGTTCCTTCAGAAAACTCCCGGCGCTGACGGTGAAGATGTCCCCCTCCTACCAGTGTCTCCCTGATATGATTCAGGAGAGAGAGGTCATCATGTACTGCCCCGACATCGTCCCCCAGTGTAGGACCAGGACCTTCGCCCTCCCCCAGACCTGCAGTCTACAGGAAGTCAAGTGTCTCAACACCATGCCCAAAAAATTCAACCCATTCCTGAAATTGCGAGGCTAAAGCGTCATGAAGACCATACAACTTTACCATCCATTTCCATTTCTTTTTATTTTGGAAAAAAGTCTAAGTTTTGAAATTGAAGGTTTATTGGCTTGTTCCCTGAGTTTTACCTTTTCAAATGAGAATAAGAAAATAAGTTATTTTTTAAATTCTAAAAATGGATATAATATAATTTTTATACATGTCTCATAATACTATTGAAAATGTTATATTCCAGCATCAATTTATGATGTGTTTATCTGTGATAATAGGGATTTCAAATAATTGTTATAACTTTTTTGTGTTTTTATGTTTGTTGTTGAGGTAGAATTTATGTTCACATATCTCAATGTATATTCCTTATAGGAAATGATATCTTGTACCTCAGACATTTAAAATCCAATGTTGCCAAATCATCGCCTGTATATGTATATCATTAATCATTCAGTGTGTGCTATTTGTATGCAAGTGCCCAACGTGAGAGAATTATTTCTTATGTGCAATATTTTTTATGGAATAAATATCTTTTGCTATTAAATATACTCCGTGTTTATTATTTATGTTTTGAAAAGTACTTGAAAATAACAGAAAAGGTGTTTTTAATAATAAAATACTCTTCCGACTGTGCTGCTTATTTTTCTTGAAATGACATTATGTAATGCAAGGGATTTAATTGTTTTATATTATGCTTTAAATGATTGTAAAAAGCTAGTGTTACTAAGGAACGTCAAATATGGTGTTGCATATCTAAGTTTACTAAAAGGCTTATTACCTGCACTTTAACTTTCGTTATAAATCACTTTTAATTCTATCCGCGACAATCATTCTCCGGAGATAAATTAATTTTTCTTTCTTGACTGGAAATAATTCTTTTTTCAACAGTTATCCACCAATCTTTTAAAATTGTTAAGCTAAAAATCATCAAAATCCAGTTTAATTTACCTGATTGTAGTGAATATTTGTGAAAAATATCTGCATACTTGCTGAAAGAACTAAATCAAAAGATGAACATTAATTATTATATTAGTAATTCAAATTCTTTGATGTATGAATATAGATGATGTCAAATTATCTTAATTTTGATAAATAAACTTCTTCAAGTTACGTTGATACAGCAGTAACATGTTCATACTTCCTATTTTTCAAGCAAATAAGTCAATAACTGTTATAAATGATAATGTATTTTTCTTCTAATTAAATAAATACAACAAATGGAAGTATCGAACAGTACCCAAGATCAAAAGTCCATAAAACAATTTAAAATAGGAGCAGAGCAAACACGGACCTTCGAAACATCAGAGGTGGGATCAGGTGCCATGGAGGAGTGAACATCCCCTGCCGACCGGTCACACCCGTCATGTGCTCCTTGTCATGATTGGAAAATAACGGAAAAATCTGTCGTCAATATAGCGTATAAATAATGGACTTATTTACCTCGTTTTAGAAATTGATCATACGTATTAAATGAACTAGCTTAAGTTGTAATGTATAAGACATTTATTGTTTAATATTTTAATTATCTCTTTCACGGTAACTGCAGTAATACTCTTCTGCACAGCATATAATAACATTTGGCGGAGGTTTTTCTTGATACTTTTTTGAAAATTGTTTTTACGTCAGATTTCACCAGAAAAGATTATTTTGCCCTGGAAAAGAGTTGTACCTCATTTATCGTGAAAAAAAAATGATATTCTGCTTTAAAAATTCAGTATCCCAACAGTACTGTCACCTTTAGAATATCACCATTGTAAACTACCACACACAATCCAAAAAATGGAAAAGGTAGTGGTATTATCTATGTATATGGTTTGATAATAATGCATGTAAAAACATGAAACTGACAATAAATGGAAAGCTAATTAATACTAAGCGAAGTACAAACAATAAAAATCTGCAAATATATTTGCATATCAAAACCTGATTGTACTCGAATCATGTCCTTGACTATACGTTAGGATAGATAAACACTTATGCAGATAATTGTTGATTACTACAAAAATAACTTAAGTTGGTGGAAAAGCTAGGGCCATCCCGTTTGTCATGCAGTTAAACTGTCATTTTGCCTTAATTAACAGTATTCGGTAAAACATCCAAGTATGTGGATGATTTTAAAGATTCTGTACAGAGCCTTTCATTGCATTTATAATATCGGCATGTGTATAAAAGATGAATCTACTTATGGGTGATAAAATGCAGATATGATGATTTGAAAGTTATTTGTTTGTGTAAATGGTTTTAATAAAAATTTTACTACAGTACTGCAAAAATGGTTTTACAAGGATTTATCACTGAATAATTAACATTACTAATATTTACAATATCTTTCTTTTAATTAGAATGAAAAAGAATAGATTACTTTGAATTCTTTTTGTTTAGTATACTAGTACCTGTAGTCAGAAAAATTTCAGAATAAATATACATGTATTACCTTTTTATAATGGACTGTTTTGCAATTTTTTAATTAAGTGGCATTGAAATTGACAGTATTTTGTCACTTGGAATTTAAAATACATATTCGTATACGTTTAATACTCATTTCCTCATCTATATATTGTTGACGTCAAAGGCGATCAACGAATGTAATAACGTATGTCTTTGATTTGTTTCGATCTCATTCAAATGAAGAGTTAATTTTGATCTATTGATCATATATTTTTGTCATCAATCACCACTTATTGCAAATATTTTCATTCCATTATCATGTTTTATTTTAGCATTATGTTTTTGTAATAAATTTTTTGTCATCAATCACCACTTATTGCAAATATTTTCATTCCATTATCATGTTTTATTTTAGCATTATGTTTTTGTAATAAATTTTTTATGCATGACATTAAAATTTTGTATATTTATCTCATATTTTTTGCAAATCCTACATTTGAAAGAATTTTATGTACCCTACATTTGAAAGAATTTTATGTACTTGGATGCAAATATTTTATGACTAAGAGTTAATTATAGATGGTTGTTTTCAAAGGAATTGTAACCTCATTATTATTTCACTCTTCATCCGATCATTACACTTTTAGCGCGAACGGTCTGGTAGAAGTTGGCACTTTTCGATGGTCCCTGAATTCACCTGAATGAAATCTCTTTTAAATCTGTTTATCATTTTTAAATTGTCCAAAAGGACTTTTCAAAATGAACCCTCTTCATCTCATATTACGTCTACTCTATGTTCACCAAAAATATACATGCATTGTTCAATGAAACAGAGCAATCCGTTTTAAAGAATTGACACTTATTTCTGTTATTTACAAATCAAGACAAGGAGCACACGGCGGGTTTGACCGGTCGGCATGGGATGCCCACTCCTCCATATCACCTGATCACACCTGTGATGTTTTGAAGGTCCGTGCTTGCTCTTCTCCTGTTTTGTATTGTTTTATGGACTTGGATCTTGAATACTGTTTGTTATCTCCATTTGTTTTATTAAAATAAGAAGAAGCAGTGAATATATTTCTGAAATGAAACATGGTCAATCAAAAAACGTTGCCCCGATAAGACATTTATTGAGAGAAAGAGAAATTTATAAAGGCCAAAGAGGAATCAGTTTAGTTTTATGAAGAAGAAGAAAAAACTGTAACAGTATATGTTAATCGAATTTAGCTTCATATATTTAATTTAGCTTCATATAGCAGATGTTGCCGATTAAAAAAAGTTGTCAAGTACTTGATTTGTAATAAGATATTTTATGTGCAAGGGCTTAATAAATTTCAAAATATATAAAATTGATATTGCAGTCTCTGTTGTTCTCTTTTTATGAAATTTAAAATGAAGGAAAATAACTATTAAAATTGAAAAAGGACGTCAATATCTGAATGTGGAGTCGAGTCAAAATCTTACTTTTATAATATTTGACGAAAATCAACAGTGATTAAGCTAGCTGATGGTAAAGAATACATGTACGTCTCGTGGTAGGACAGATATAGGGACCTGAGGAAAACATATGTAGACTTATTAGTAAAAATTGAGGTCAAAAATTAAGTGCAAAATTTTATGGCATCTATAAAGAGAAAAATTAAAGTTGTATTTAATACTCTAGGTGATTTCTTTTAGATATACAAAAAGACCTTGACACTCTTGTTCTTCAGGGGGTCAAGGTCATATCAGTACAGAATTCTGCTTTAAACTGTAAGTAAATATCAATTTTGAAATGCTTCAAACATGGATAAATCATCTACTAGTTGACGTAATAAAAATGGCGAATGACAAAATTTGAAAGCAAAGAATTCTGGTCTGCTTCTTACAAAGCCCTAGCAAAACATGTATACTATCTTTTTGTTAAACAAGAAATCCATTCTCTTGATGCCATTAAAAATAATCTTTATTTTCATGGATTTAATCAAACAAGAAAAAAAAAACTAAATGATTTCATTACAAGATTTTTCTGGTATAACAGAGCTTAAGGGGTGCAATAAAGACTTGACATGTTATCTTGGAGGGAAATGGTAATAATAGATAGCATTGGCAATATTTAACGCAAAACTGTTTAGTCAATAAGTTGAAAATTTGACGCTTATATCCAAATATACAAATCCAGAAATATTGCAAGATGAATTCCAAATCAGACTGAAATCTTCAAAAAAATGTTGAAGAGCACTTTTACTTTGTGTCCACCATTCTTTTATCAACTGTCTTTTCTCTGTAAGACTGGAGGAAATTCTTTGACTTGTCCATTATTATTTGCTGTCAAGTACATGTGATCAGCTTCTATCCTGTAAAAGATTTAGGTATTTTGAAACAGATACATGTCATTGTGTAGATAAATTTATATTTATAAATAAAATTAAGAATGCTAAAATTACTACATTTATTTGATTTTCCTTTTAAAATTAAAATTGTATTTATTATGTGATCCAAGTAGTTAAATGATATTGTTAAGTCAATGTATCAGGACTGATAATTCAACAACCTTGTAGTAAACCATCATGGTAAAATTACTGAACTAAAACAAATAGCATATATGGCAATCTGACTAAAGCCAGACCCCTGTTTACTCTATCGCAACATGTAAAAAAAAATTTGGCATTAGATTGCTTCGAAAGCAAGGAAGGAAGGGATACGTAAATTTTTCAAAAAAGTAAAAAATGATATCGAATCAAATTAGACAATCCAATCCCCCGTATTACTAAATTGTTCCCTCGATTTATAATATGAGATCTCGAATTACACAATCCGATCTTAAGGATTACTAATTCGCCCCCTTGATTCATAATTTGAGATCTCCAATTACATACCGGTAATTTGTTTTCACAGACTGATAATTCAACATCTCGATTTGTTACAACGTCAGTCTTATGATTTTGGAAATCTGTGCTCTTGAATTTCATTACGTATATGTACAGATACATCCAACCATTTTAATCAATAAGTGCGTTCTATTTATTTTTGTTTCAGCAACCGGTCGTTTCCAACCTCTTTCATAACTAATTCAACGTATATTTATTTTAGAAATATTATGATTACACAGGATCCATATTCACTTTTACTATCTAGGACTTTCAATTATTCTAATATACAAGTAACACAAAAACCTCTAAGATTTTTTGTTGTACAAATATCAGTACTAGCACATGAATTTGAAAATGTTCATGTATTTTTCTCATTTTGGACCATAATATGTAACAAAAGTTAGGATGTAAAATACTACAATATTCTATTTTTTAAACATGTATTACCATATCCAATATGCACAGATAAATAATTTAAACGAAATCATGGGAAGGGTTTACATTCCGAGGGAATGAATCATTTAAACTAAGAGAATGAATTATACAATCTGAGATAACGGATTGTGTAATTTGAGGGAACGAATTGATAATCTGTGAGAATGAATTGGCAATTTGTTATAACAGATTGTCACTCCGAGAGAACGGATTGTATAAATCAAGAACTCGGTTTACTTTTATAAATTTTAAAAATTCTATGTCCCTTCATGGCTTTCATAGATTTCATACCTGCATGGCTGCCAGGGTTGTAAAAAAAAAAAGGAGACAATAGACTGCAATGTTACTTCAGGGCAAAATTCCTGGGGCAAGGCTGTTCGTGAGCATGGGAGTGTTGATAAACCATCCAGTGAGTTTGACCACCCATGTATATGATGTACCATAATTGGAAAGTGTATGAAAAATTGAGAAAATGGAAATGCTAACCACATACTTTAAGCAGATTGGAAATACAACAGCAGTCTATAAAAACAGCTTGTTCCATATCTCGGCATTCATTCAGATAGATATTACATATTAAATAATGTGTCTGTATGAAAAATCAAGCATCATAAGTATTATGTGTTTGAAACACTTATTTTTTCAAAATATAAATCAAATGTTTATAAACTTGTATGAATTCAATATCATGAGACTTTTTTTTTTGAAATTTTAGAAATACAGAAATTTTCAATACCAAAACAAAAATTTACCTGTTCATTGGTGTCCTTACATATTAATTGACCGTCGTAGTTTATGGTGGGCTTAAAAAGTGGGTATTCACAGATGAAAGTATTGTTGCATATGGTGAAAGCACCCTAAAATTTCAATGTGAATGTTGTACATGTACACACTGGTACATTGATACTGAAAACAACTATCCATTATTATGACAACATTGATTTTACTTTGAACTTACGAGTGATTGTCAAAAGCATCAAAGTTCAAAAACAATGCAAAATTGGCTGAACGATACGAAACACGCACACTGAAACATAAAGATCTAGTACATGTGTACATTTAGTTTTCTTTTGAACGTGAACTAATGCGTTTTAATCTTAAACTTTTCAGTCAATATACACGTATTCTCACCTGCTAATACCAAAGGCATGTCCGTATTATTTTATTCATTGATGTGAGGATCTTCGTCGTGAAATAATCATGAAAATTTACGTTCAGATTTCGGATCATGTTTTTGTTTACAGCTATCACAGCGGAAACAGTGTTTATTTCAATTCGTATCAACTCATACAGTGATGAGTCGTATTTATTTATAAATACGAGTTTTTGTATTTTTAAAATATAGATCTAATTAAATTGAAAATTAATAAGTATACAGTATAACAAGATACAACAATATTAAAAATCTGATTGATTTTTTTTAAGTAAAGATCGACGTTTCGGAAATCTACAAATTTTATCAATATTGTATATCACTTCATGAAAAATACATCATTAGGGCCTACATGTAGATGAATAAATCAATATTCACTGAACACAAAAGGCAGAACGAAAGTATAATTTTTTTTGTTTTTTGAAATCTATTCTTTTTTTTTTTTTTTATTATTATGCATTTATTTCAGTAAAAATATATTTAAATGGTCAAAAAAGTCTTATAAAAGAATTTGTTGTTTCGAGTATGACGCAACAATATCGACCTTGACGTTACATGTAAAAATTGACCGATTTTTCCATAAAAACTATGCGAAGGTCACAAATTCAAATTATCGTAATTAAGAAAATACTGAGTGTAAGAAGGCCTATAAGGGCTTGTTGGGAAGGAAATTTTCTCTACTTTTACCAGCTTTATTTTGTTTTCCCTATTTCAACACAGAAATAAACGTAAAACTGAGCTTTGTTTAAATATTACGAATAAAATCGAGAAAAAACACATAAGTGCAAGAAAAGTCTTGTTTTTAAAATATACCTTAAAGTAATAACAATAATTTTTACATATTTTAAAAGTAGAGAAAATATGCTTTAAGAATATACCATGCTTTCTTATAAAGTTAATCAGGAAAAAAATTGTCAATCGTCTGGAAAATCGGCAATCGCTTTGGAAAATTACGCCATTTTCAAAAAGTCTCGTTTGTCTTTACAACGTAAAATCGATTAAATACCGGCAATCAAGATATAAACTTTTTAGATATTTAAAAAGTAGAGAAAATTTCCAAAAAGATGATATATAGCTTATATACCTTCATGCTACCCCAAAATAGATACGGAGATCTTATTTTCGCGAAGTCGTGTTTTAACGCGCCATCGGTCAATTTGACCGGTACGGAAGTGAAGGGGTTAACCAAAAACAAAAGATATGAGTCCGCCAAACTTTGGAATTCTTTACCAGAATCTTTCAGAAATATTACTACTTTTAACCGATTCAAATTAAATATAAGTACTTAGTACTGAAATTGTTGTAATTGATGTGCTTGTCGCTAATTTTATTTTTACAAACTACTGTAGTTAGCAGGGTTTAATTTATTTTTCAGTTTGGTCTTAATATGATGAATACTATGTAAAAACACAACGGAATAATAGTGATATTTTAGTAGTGTGATGTTAATTTAAAAGCTGTTTCTTGTTTATCATATATGATTGTTGTATTTTATCAATATACTTTCGTCACCTGCATACGGAGTGTATATATCTCTGTGGATTGGATACGCAAGAGCTTGCTCTACGTATAAAAAATTTCTAAAACGAGGTAAATTATTGACAAGCAAGTTATGAAACCAGAATATCAGCCGTCTCATTTAAAGTCATCATTTCGTAAGTTCTTCGGTCGATACAATGGTCTTGTCAGCAAATACGATTTATCATTGAGTCAAATGCTGACTAACGTTTTTCATACTAATTGTTAGTCCATTATTTATACACTGAATTGACGAAGGATTTTTCCGTTATTTCCTGATCATGACAAGGAGCACACGGCGGGTGTGATCGGTCGGCAAGGGATGCTTACTCCTCCATGGCACCTGATCCCAACCTTGATGTTTCGGAGGTCCGTTTTTGCTCTGCTCTTATTTTGTATTGTTTTATTGACTTTGAGATTGAATACTGTTCGTTGTCTCCATATCCTTCGTG